>NW_007577813.1:0-7879 GCF_000690725.1 Stegastes partitus
CAAAAGACCTCAATGCGCCTCCAAAAATAAGAGAGAGCAGGGTGAACATATTTGTCTAAGTCTGTGTATGTGTGTGTGTGTGTGTGTGTGTGTGTGTACATGTGTGAGACAGACACAGAAAGTCATAGTGGTCCAGTAACACTGGTACCTAAAAATACAAATGGGCATTTCATAGTAAAAACTAACTTGCAGCTCACCAGAACATACAAAATCGAGTGAAGTTGTCAAGTCCTCTCATTAAGCTTTTATATTGACCATACAGGCTGTAATTTGTGTATTTAGCCAAGGCTTTTTGAATGTTAAGAGGGGAGAAATTACAATTTTACTAATGCTTTAGAACATACAGATCACAGTGTTAATGTCTCACCAGCTGTGGTTAGTCTTCTACCTGCAGCTGCTCCTGCTGGTAGCCATCTTGAGGAAATGTTGTTAAAAAAAAGAGAGAGAGAGAGAAAGAAAGAAACAGAGGCCTGACCCGGCCGCTGCTGTTGTTTTAAAGGGAGAGAGGTGAGGACACTCATCCTGAGGGACCGGTGGTTTGACCTGAGGACCAACGGTCAGGGACGTGAACCACAAAGAGCAGGCGGCGGGCCGTGTCTTTATAGACAGCTGGAGGGGAGGCGGCAACATGTGTATGCAGGTGAAAGATTTTTTTTACAGAGAGGGGAAAACGACGCATAACTTTATTCTTCAGTGTATTTCTCGCAGACATATGATACAAATCACATTATCGTTCTCTATGCACTGTGAGCACTAAATACAGGAATACGTCTTGAATGAAAGGCGTACAGTGTGCAGGCCTGTCTGCTGATCAGCTCATCAGCGGTGTGGCTGTTGCGACCTCTAGTGGACTCTATTTATTCCACATTACTGTGCCATATGGAACTGGTTTACATCAGCGGTTAAATATGCTGCACCACATGATATTGGGCATGTTGGGCAGAAGTTGTGGCAACCCCTGCCTACAAATCATATGATATAAAAATTTGTTGCACAAAGCCAACTGCACTGTTAGCTCATTGTAGGGAATTATGTCAGTCTTGTAGCAAGGGTCATATTGAAAGGAAGCGAACTGGAGCCAGATCTAAACATTATATTTATTACAGTCATATTCAAGCTGTTCTGTATTTTCCTGGCATAGCCATCCCTCTGACAAATGATCCAAATGCATAAATTAGGTCAGTAATTGTTGTGTTGTGCTCCAAATGGCAAAGTGACATAACACATAGTGGATGTGTTTCATCGGTGTTCGGCAGCGTGCTGCAGTTCTTTCAGCTTGACGGACATCTCCTCCCCCTTACACTTCACTGACTGACCCCTTCAGTCAGTAAGCATGAAGAAAGCGGCAAAGCCACTTCTATCTTTCACCTCGCACAAATTTTTATGACTGACTTTGTGAATACAGAAAGGCAACCCAGGCTGAGGCCGCCCGCCTGAGCGGCAGACAAACAGAGCCCTGTTCATCTGTTTTCTCTGGCCACCCTCAAACACGGCGCTGTTACATCATCCATGATTTTTCTTTCAACAGGAAAGTGCCATTTATGTTGCGTTCGCCCTCCCTTGCAGTGCATCAGATAGTGATCACATCATGTAAAGCCATTTGTTTGGAGACTTTGTGCGGTGGCCACCCGTGTTTAAACGGGGCCCTGGCCTGCTGATGACTTTTCCAATCTTTCCTCACAGGCTGGCGGGCAGAATGGAGCTGAGCACACGGCCCCAGTCCCACAACCCTTTTAGCCCCAGACCTCAGACAGGGCCCAGCCTTCCAGATTCCAGCGTTCATGTTTGTTCTTCTTCACCTTGATTCCTGTAAGAGTCTACCATCTGATGTACAGGTCAGTAGGAGAGGAAATGGCAATCCCAGCCGAGGACGAGGATATAACCTATTAACTTTCTCATCTGTGGGAGGGAAAACGGATCACTCAGTAAGTCTTCTTTTCTAACTGGTGGCTGATTTCCTTCCCAAAGGACATTAACAGTTACTCTAGAGCTGGAAGTGAAAAAAAAACCCTCTCTCTGTGTGCACATGCATGTGTTTCTCATGCACAAAAAGATTGTATCACGTTAAACAAAGCAATTTGTAATTAAGAGCGTATTTGCGTTGCAGTACTAAATGTTTGGAAGTTTTCTTGTTTGCTGATTTCAAATGTTTTTGTTTCCGGCCTAGCTTTGTAAGCTAATGCCTTCCAAATAAAAGCTGGAATCCAGTGATGATTTATGACTATTTAGACAAGTGGCTAACAGAGACGCAGGATTATGGAAATACTGCTTTCATTTGAAATACACAGAGCACGTCATGTGGGCTTCAGTGACCACTTAAATCTGTTGGCAGGACGAAACGTCCCCTTCAGCGCGGCAGATGTAGAAGGCTACTTTTCACTCCTCACACTGAATATTTGACTTCCTTATGAACTTGACAGTTATTGCTAGATGGAGGTTGTAAGGCTCACTGCATGTCTTCTGTCTTCGCCGAGGAGAGAAATGTGGATCAACACAGAGGTCGTTTATTGTTCTATGAAATGCAGAAGCACTGGGTCCATTTTATGATTAATTCATGTCAAAGCATCTAAAATACAGCCTGATTTAGGGTCTAAGATGCATAAAATGAGGTGGTCATGAATAAAAATGTTGATTTGTGAAACCTTATGAGTAGATATCCCAAAAAATAAGAAGGAAAGTCAATTTGTCTTCATATTATTAAAGAAAAACTGATTCCAATGACTTCTATGCTTCAATAAAATCAAACATGCATTTAGACATGGGATAAATAAATATAAACTAATACGTCGTCTCAGCCTCTCATGTGCACGTTACAGAAGCTACACATTCGGCTGTCAGCAGCTGTCCTCGTTTCTGATGTGGTGAAAAAGCAGAGCACAGAAGAGGATGTCACAGGCTGCAGAGAGACGACCGTCTGGCCGGCCTCCTCTCTAACCCCCATCACTCAACAGCACTGAGGGGCTTTTCTCATCCCGGAGGTGGGAGAGACAGGAGATGACCAAGGGTCAGACTGACACGCAGACATGAATTTCTCACCGCCATATTTTCTTTGGGTAAATAATCCAACTGAGCTTTGCCCACTGGCAGATGGTAGCTTATAAATCTTGGATCAGAAAAGAAATACTTTTTAAAGCAAGAAAAGAAAAAAAAGGCTTTGGGGGCTTTCCTTGCCAAAAAGGAATACTGTTTACTTTTGGGAGTCCTGAGAAAGAAAATTTCAATAGTGCTGTTATTCCAGGAAAAGATTAAGTTAGAGTTTATGTGTTTATACAGAATTTCAGTCATTTTAGCTGCAAATTATCTCATTAACACACTCACAGTTAAAGGTGGAGTCTGCAATTCTGAAGAAACTGTTTTGTTTAGCAAGTTAGAATATTTAAAGAGGTAGACTGTGCCAGATTTACTATCCTTCCTCCCTCTGTTGTGTGCACGAGCATGAACATGCACATGCCTAAACATGCATGGACAGTCAGCAGACCATAAGGAGATATTGGATTTGTCCAATAGTGTACTGGATAAGAATTGCACACACTTAAATGTATGTAGCCATTTGTTCTTATATATTGAAAATTGTCAAAAATCTTCAATAAAACTCTATTTTAAAAAACAGCTAAATACACTTCTGTACACTGCCCCTCTGGTTGTTCCATCTCTGTCTCAGTTTCTAATGGCAGGATAGTTGCATTTAACATGCAACACCATGAGGCCTTTCTGTCAAAATTAATTTTTTAAGCTGCAGTTTTTTTTTTTATGTCCCGTAGCTCCCAGGGGAAATTTCTAACTCTTGAGCTCCACTATGCTCACAGGCTAATCACTTTGCAGTGTATAGTGGTATCACAGACTTCTCACTTAAAAACAGCTGCCTGCTGTGTCTTGAAACCAGAGAGCTGAAGGCCATTAAACCAAAACCTAAGCTGAGGTTATAGACACTAAAGTACCGATGAAGCTGTGGAGGACTGTAGACCCTGATGATAATTCTCTGAGAATTTGTCACTAAAAGTCCCCGTTGTTCATTACATGAGATACTAGGTCTATTGATCAGATCGCATTTTTTATTGGTTGAGCCAGCTTTGATTTTTTTTTTGATGACTCAGCTAATTTGAAGTTTTGTCTCAACACAATCCAAATTGTACCTATTTTGATCCTGTAATGCCTCTTTCAAATGTTAACTATTGATAATATAATGCCAACTAGTCAGAATATACATACAGACTTCTGTGTATTTCTCTGCTACTCGGCTGGAAGTCAGTATTGTGCTGTACCTTTAATGACACAGTTAAGATAATCATCTGCTTAACGACAGACCTGGCATTGCATATCAATCAGAGCTTTATGAGTCATTAAGCAGCATCTATTAGGGAAGAAATATTTCCAGTTTTTCAACAAAGAACAGTGGGAAAATCTGAAGCCCATGAAATGTTAAAAGCGAAGTCGAGCAGCATTCTTGATCCTCATGAGGTCTTTTACACAGGTATCCCTACCTTTGATGGTGTATCTGCACCATGTCACGGAAACCGTGGGGCTGCACCGGCATCTCAGTGGGTGTGTTGCAGAGGCATGCCACTAGTAATGAGTTCCACTAGCAGGAAAGAAGGATATCCCAGTAGTGGACTCAGAGAGACTTTCATTTGTGCTGAGTCGTCCTCAAAAAAATCTCTTGTAAAGAAATACCCCGATGACTGTACCTCCTATTTCTCAGGTTTACTACTTCTTTTAAAAAAATATATGTTTGAAGCTAATAACCTCCTGAATTCAAGCTAAAATCATATTTGGACCTTTTGGCAAAACATCACACACATTCCTTCTGTGATATACTCTGCTCTTGTATTTATTAGTCGCCCACCTAACAGTAAATGTCAAATGCTGGACGTCTCCTGCAGGGTTCAGCTGCTCAGCGTGTACAAGCACATGAGAAAAATTTCCAAGCAACAGAAAGGTTTAGCGGATAAAAAGGTGTGATGTTAGTTCAATTCCCAGTCATATTATTAACCTCTTGGCTCTATTTTCTTCAAGAGCGGGCTTGGATCTTATTCTAAATATCCCTTTTTTTCAAAAATTCTTCATTCCTTTCATCTCCTGAACAAACACTCAGGCTGGGAGGCGTCATGTGTTTTTGATGACTATTTTTCCATTTTAGAAACTCTGAAACATCCCTTGTTTGCCTGAAAAGGATAATCACCTAACCCATGAAATGTTGATGAGCAAAATGAGCAGAGCCATATTTACCGTACAGAGAGGCTCATTAGAGAGCCAATCCCAGTGATGAGTTGTATGAGGTAGCAAGCACCTGCCTTCTGTCTGAGGCATGCCTCTCTTATTGCACCGGCTTCTATTTACTCACTCTCAAATTATTTTTGGCCCTTAGTTGACAAAGATAAATGGAGGGATTAATATATATTGGACTAATCTAGAAGCTAGCAGTGGGGGTAGCAGAGAGCCTGGATAGTATTTCCCTCAGGTAACCAAACGCAGGCCCACTGGATTAAGAGCCATTTGCAGTAAGGCTTAGCCGTGATCCAAAGCCATTAGCAGAACATGGCTGCTGGAAAAAATGAAGGGAGGAGAACCAAGGAGCTTTTTAATTGCCTCCTACTGATTATAATTCAAAGATGCTCCTTAATACACGATTGCATTCACACTTCAGCAGACATGTTTTTAGTTAAAACCCCCCTCCAGTGACAATAAAGTTGTTGTTGTTTTTTAAAACCTTGTTAACCTATCCATATGGTGTTTTTATATGCTAGAAGACGCATCATGTCTGAAATAAGAAGTCAGCAGCATGGCTGAGCATTTCCAACCTGGAACTGCATTGTGTCCACAACACAGATTTAGACTTTCAGGGTTTCATACGTAACAAACCTCAGGATCCAGTCCCATAAACTTCCAAGGCAGGACAATTTGTATCATTATTCTTCTTAAAATAGTTTCTATTCTATTTTTTGTCTTATTTTATTTTATCTTATTGCACAGCATTATTTGCACTAACACTTCAGCTCTGGATCTGGGAAGCACTCTCATTTCACTGTGTACTGTACAGCTGTATGTGGTTGAAATGACAATAAAGCCCTTTGAATCTTTGAATCTTGAATTGTAAAGTAATCCAATATTACAATATACTAATGTGTAGCACAGAGCACTTTTACTTTGTTAGAGTAGAGCAAAGTCTTAGGTGAGCTGGTGTGCTTGAGCTGCAGGTTAATGGTTAAAGGGTGGGCTGTAAAAGAGGCAGAGACTTCATCAGTCCACAATGGTTTTATGAAAAAAAAACAAAAACAAAGATATATATATATATATACATTTTAATCAATTCCCAAAGATGGATGTTAAAAGTTGTGTTCTGGTAAATACATTTCACTTGCTAGAACCACACCATCAATTTAAAGCTTGATTGTTTGTTGGATGCAAATGAGCGTTGGTGATGACTGAGCTGAGCTGATACAGTGTAGGGAAAAGTTTAGTCAGGGATGAGCAGCAGTTCCCGTGCCAGTGGACCCCCATAAAACTTCCCATAAGAATGTAACAAGGAGTGGGCATGACGTAGGTTTCGAGGGTTGGAGTGGAAGAGGAGTGGATACGCTTGAGGCCCATAGCCTTAATTAGGTGGTGTGAAACCCCTCAGCTGGAAGCTGCATCAATATGAAATGAGTGGCTAGAGCACAGGATTCTGGATGCTGTCAAGTTGCTCAAAGTGAATGAGGAATTGGGATAAAGTTGCAACTTGACTCGTCTCTGTAATAAACTGAATGTTGGAGGGCGAAGCATCCCAAGATTTTCTGGTTTGTATTTGGTGTACTAGAGATCTGTAAGGGCTTAGGTGTGAATCTAGTTTGTAGAACACGATAGGCATTGGATTACCCACTCGATTAGTTTGATTTTGTTTGAGTAAATAGACTGGGGGGTCATTGGACATGGAGGAAGGTCAAGACAAGATGTGCGATAAAATGACGGTACGGATCAAACTTGGCTTATTGGTTGACGTTGGAATGGACTCTCTGCATCACAAGAACAAAGGATGGCCATCAGAAACATGGACTCCAGAGTGCCAGTTAGAGATTTGAGCATAGGGTGTTGAAATGTTTTGATGCCTTAGGATAGGAGGACAGATGTCAGTGGAGAATGACCATAATTACCGATGGGCTAGATTTTGAATACCGCTGAAGATGGCTGGAGAGGTTTTTGAAGAACCTGGGAGAACTCAGGAGGCCACGGCATTGAGACCATCGTTGACCAAGAAACCCTCAAAACTGGCAGAAGGAACATGTCTGTGACATGCTGACTGTAGCTAGGGATCTTGTTCATGAGTGACAGAAGAATGGAGCATAAGATGGACAGGCGGCTTAGTGCAGCATCAACAGTAATGCAGACATTGTACCGACCATCGTGATGAGGAGCAGGGGATAGAGACGTCCCAGTGCCAGAATGAGGGCAGGAAATTATTGAAGTCAAGGTCTTCAAACTTCTTTACTTGTTTGACAGGCAGTGAGCCTGCGGCCTCTTGATCTTCTATTGCAAACTGAAAACTATGGCACTTGCTGAGGGAAGTGAGATGAGTCATGGGTGGAAACTGTCTAAAGTCACTTGACAGGGAAATAAGGTCTGGAGCTGGATGAGTTCTGAGTGCGTGTTTCAGCGCTGGGATATTGATGGGAGTTGTAGCAGACATGATGCAGGGTTCGTGACTTGGTCATGTTTTGTGAGGTTGTGAAGGCAAGCAGCTTGAGAGTAACCACTGCTGCAAAAGGAGCAAACCTGCTGGTATCTACGCTGAAACTGAGAATCTGGCATCCAGGGGTGTAAAAGTGGAGGGTTGTTGATGTGGGGTTAGAAGGTATTGATATTGGCATCCTAGTGCTAGGACTCAAGGCAGAAAATTGATGAC